>NW_027133608.1:0-9911 GCF_026122565.2 Emydura macquarii macquarii | reverse complement strand
GGTCTTACCCACATGCTCAGGGTCTAAATGAGCACAAGATTTGGGGTCAGAAAGGAATTTCCCCCAAGGACAGATTGGCAGAGACCCTAGGTTTTGGTTTGGTTTTATTTTGCTTTCCTCTGAAGCGTGGGGCATGGGTCGCTTGCAGGTTTATACCAGGGTAAATGATGCATTCTCTGGATTTTGAAGTCTTTAAACCAGGATTTGAAGACTTCAGTAACTCAGCCAGAGCCTGGGGATCTATTTCAGGAGTGGGTGGGTGAGGTTCTGTGGCCTGCAATATTCAGGACGTTAGACTAGATGATCCAGATGGTTCCCTCTAAAACTTATATCCAGTAGTCTATATAGAGCTGGTTCATGGCAAAAACCCCTGACTGATCTGTTCAGTGATAATCACCACACATTTCAAACTTCGCTATTATTAATACTAATAACTTTTCATCAGTAGATCTCAAAGGTCTTTAAAAGGAGAGGGAAGTCATACTCTCTTTTTACAGAGGGGGAAGCTGAGGCAAGAGATAGGGAAGAGATGGGACTTGCCCAGTATCACCCAACAGGACATGGGGAGAGCCAGAAAGGAAACCCAGGTCTTCTAACTCCTAGGTCAGAGCGCTATCCTCTCAGCTACACTCCCTTCAATACCTAATGGCACCATGAGCATCATCAGAGGTGGCCTCTATTATTTTGCAGGACAGAGTAGATGATTCTAAGAGGCCTGTCTAGCGATAATGATAAAATTAATATTAACAAAATATTTGGGTCCCTAACATTGAAACATCCTTGTGCATAGGTCATCTCATAGATTGGATGGATGAATAGTAGCTAGTTAGCTTAAGGAGGTACTCCCCGACAAAGGCACTGTCTGTGCAGCGCCTAGCACCAGGGCGCTATCTACCTGCTCTGGGTTACCAGATGATTCCACAATAACCATCTGTACATGGCCCATTGGCACATGACGGCTCGACAGGCTCCTCAGATGTGAGGACTATAGAAAGAGCTAATTTACCAGCGCTTTGCATGGCACGGCCCGGGATGCAAATGGTTCTTTTGTTTCCTCTTAAATACAGACGGTTTCCGTTCTCTATTGCAGCCGTCCCTCCGACAGCCAAACCCGGTTCCTTCCCGCTGGGACTTGGCACCTGTGTCCTGCTGATTTCCTAGAGGGAAGATGAAAATGCTGCTTCTCTCTCTCCTTCTCTTAGCTATTGCAGCATGTAAGTACCTAGGATGGAGGAGTCTCTCCTCTCTGCACAGCCCGCCGCTGGTGATCTCTGTGCCTGAGATTTCTCCTTGCTCTTTGCAGGTGTCTGCTCCCAGGTGAAACTGCTGCAGAGCGGGACAGGCCAGGTGAAGCCCTCGCAGAACCTAAGACTCACCTGCTCCGTGTCTGGATTCTCTCTCACTACTTATGGATATGGGGTGAGCTGGATCCGACAGCCCCCAGGGAAAAGCCTGGAGTGGTTGTGTATTGTGTACTGGGATGAGGACAAATACTACCAGGAGTCCCTGAAAAACCGCTTAACCATCTCCATGGACACCTCTAAAAGCGAGGTGTATTTGGAAATGAGAGACATGGAAGCTGGAGACAGCGGCACCTATTACTGCGCCAGAAGAGACACAGTGACACAGAGCAAAGTGGGACTCGTACAAAAAGGGGAAGAGGAACCTGACCAGAGCAGTGAGCACAGATTAACTCAGACTGATGAGATTTCCCAGCTAACAGCACTGTCAAAGGAAAGGAAATGTGAAGAGGACTACGCGTTGTGTTTAGTCACTGGGGGGCGGTATTGCTACACAAGTGAAGCAGCAGCAGATGCAATCAGGGCTGTGGGAACCGGAGGGAACCGACCAATGTTCTCCAAGCGGAGTTTTGGGAACCAGAGCGCTGAAATTACTGCTCTCAGGTTTTCCAGTGCTCATCTCTCTCTTCTAATTTGTCCAGTCTCATAAATCTTCACCATTAATCCCCCTGCAAATTTAACTGGAGGAAGTTAAAGGAGAAGAGAATTTACATGTGAAAAACTGTCCATGCTGTATATTCTCTGCAGATGTGTTAAGAGAGACACCACACGTTGCAAACGTTGCTGTTAGTAGTAGTAATATATAAATTTAGTGCTTTGCACCAGTAGGTCTCAAAGCACTTCACCAAAGGAGGTAAGTATTAACATCCCTCTGTATACAGAAGGGGAAACTGAGGCCAGTGGCAGGAACAGAACTCAGCTCTCTAGACTCACAGCCCAGGGCTCTAGTGTCTAGACTACAACCCCTCCAGTGAGTAGCATCATCATCATGAGAAAACTGACGGAGCCCTGGGGCGGTTCCGAAGAACTGGAGAAGGGGTAACACAGCAGCTATCTTCCGAAGGGGAAACAAAGAGAACCTGGGGAATTATGGAGCAGTCAGCCCAACATCAATACCTTGGAAGATACTGGAACCAATAATTCAACCATCAGTTTGTCAGCACTGGGGCAAGCGGCTGGCTGCACCCTAGTGGGTCCCACACTTCTCCCTCTTGTCGTAGGCCAGGGCGTCACCAGTCACCCCATCTCCCCAGGGAGCGGGGTAGGGACCCGGGCCTGCCCGCTCCTCCAGGTACTAGCCCAGGGGCCCTGTGAGTAGCAGTTATGAGCTGCTAGCGCCATGCTCGCACCTGCAGTCTTTTTCCCCTTAGCTAATTTTCACCCCTTTGGTCCTTCTGGCCTGTCAAGCCCTGCTTCCTTGCTGGCTAGACTGGACTGGGCTGGGCCTCCTTACCCAGGCCTCTGTGCCTGGGGGAGTATCTCAGTCCTGTCAGGGGCGGGTTTCCCCCTCCTGGACCCAGTACCTCTCTCAGGACTCCTCGGCTCTTCCATGCAACACTGTGCTCCTTCCACGGCACAGACGGCACCTCCTCCCCTGTCTGCCTGGAGCAGAGGGTTTTTATCAAGCCCCTGGCTGGTTCTTAATTGGCCTCAGCTGCTCCTAATTGCCCCTCATGACTTCTAGCTAGCCTGCAGGGAACAGAGCCCTGAGCATTCTGGCTTACACACCTCCCTTCGCCCACTCGCCTACTGCCCTCTGTCCTTGCTATACATATGACAGCACACAGGGGATCAGAACGTTATAAGGAACAGCCAGCATGGATTTGTCAAGAACAAATCATGACAAACCAACCTAATTTCCTTCTTTGACAGTGTCACTGGCCTAGTGAATAGGGTGGAAGCAGAAGACGTGATATGTCTTGAGTTTAGTCAGGCCTTTGACACAGTTCCACCTGACAGTCTCCTAAGCAAACTAGAGAATTGAGATCTGGATGAAATGACTGTAAAGCTGGTGCACAACTGGTTTACAGACCATACTCAAAGAGTTGTTATCAATGGCTTGCTGACAAACGGGGGAGGACGGGGTATACATCTAGTGGGATTGCACAGGGGTCAGTGTGGGGTCTGGTTCTATTTAATATTTCCATTAATGACTTGGATAACGAAGTAGAGGGTATACTTACACAATTGGGGACAATACAGAACCGGGAGGGGTTGCAAGCACTTTGGAGGACAGGGTTAGAATTCAAAAGAACCTTGACAAATTACAGAATTGGTCTGAAAACAAGAGGAAATTCAGCAAAGACAAATGCAAAGTACTACACTTAGAAAGGAAAAATCAAACTCACAGCCACAAAAAGGAGAATAACTGAGCAGGTGGAAGTAATGCTGAAAAGGAGGCAGCGGTTAAAGTGACGATAGTACAGTTATGAAGTCACTGAGTTACTGAACTCCTCACATCATGATTTAAAGACTTGAAGGTACAGAGAATCCACCAGCAAGTGAGCCTTGCCCCATGCTGCAGAGGAAGGCGAAAACCCCCAGGGCCTCTGCCAAACTCCCCTGGGGGAAAATTCCTTCCCGACTGCTCTGCCCGTAGCTGTGTAACGAGCTGAGCGCGCAGTCTCTGTGCTGTATAAAGGGGACATCAGTCCCCAAGGGGATATTGCCATGCAGTGAGTCACCAAACCTGTCATCTCTTCTACCCACCCCGGGAAACCTGCATGCAAATCACTGCCCGCGGGGCTCCTGTTTAAATACAAACCCCGGATTCTAGGAAACTCAGTCTCTGCCCACACTCAGAACTGCCCGGTCCTGCCCGCTGGGGAGTTTCCCTCATTGTACGAGAACAAGAATGAGATCTCTGTTGCTTTTCCTTTCCCTGTTCTGCGCACTCACCTGTAAGTGTCCATGGGACAGTGGGGAAAAAAGGGACCGACCCGTGGATTTGTTCAGTAGATAACATTGTCTTTGCTCTTTTTTCTCCTTTTCCCAGGTGTCCTCTCTGAGGTGCAGCTGGTCCAGTCTGGCCCGGGAGCGGTGAAACCCGGAGAAACCCTCACACTCACCTGTGCTGTCTCGGGTGTCTCCGTCGGTGACAGCAGCTACAGTTGGGACTGGATCCGGCAGCCTGCAGGGAAGGGGCTGGAGTGGATAGGATATGTGTACTATAATATAGACGACGAGTGGGAAACAGCTTATGCCCCGTCTCTCCAAAGCCGTGCCACCATCTCTGCAGACACCTCCAAGAAGCAGTTCTCCCTGGAGCTCCGCTCGCTGACAGCTGCAGACACGGCCACCTATTACTGTGCCAGAGACACAGTGACACAGAGCAAAGCAGGGACTGTACAAAAAGGGGAAGCAGATTCTGACCATTTAATTCAGAGAATCTGATCTGAAAAGTCTGCGATTCCTGCCAGAAAACCCCGTGTCAATGCAAAGGAAATGCAAAGGGGAGGCGGGTAAGGAATGTGAGGATAATTCTTATACGTTTTTGGACCAAGGTGAAAGCACGAAGAGGATTCTCATGAGCTTCACTGACCTGCTTCAACCCTCCGGTGGCATCACTCCAAAAGCAGCACCAGATCTTCTCCAGCAAAATTAAATTTCATTGATCGGCCAAGGGCTTTGCAGAGAAACACATCAACAAACCCAGTCCTTACACAGGGGCGGGGAAAGAGACATCGCCAAAGAGACAGAAAGGGAGTGACTGAAACACTCAGTTTGATCTGCAAAGTTTTGAAAAGCACCTACGTAAATCAGGACCCAGGAGCCAGGTTCTTAAAGGGATTTAGGCACCGAAAGGAATTTTCAAAAGCATTTACAGCCTAAAATTCATTGAGAGCCAGGGGCGTTAGGCACCTCAGTGCTTTTGAAAATCCCACCAGGTGCCCATGAGCTTTTTAAAAACTGGCTCTCAGGCACTTGGAGACTTTGGGACAGGAGTGCACCTTGGTCAGGATTTCAAAAGGGACCTACAGGAATTAGGCACCAGAATGTGGCAGAAATTCCTTGGGTGCTGGGCTGCTATCATCCCCCAGAGTCCTTTGAAATTCTCCAGTCTTCTTCTTTTTGAAGATGCTCAGACAGCGGTGTGACACGTCCGAGAGAGAAATAACGTTATATGGAGTTGGTGCGGTGACGTGTCCGCTTTAGAGTTTTGAGAAGTTGTTCAGACACCACAGTACAAGAACCCAGAGCTAAGTCGCCAGAGACGCGAGATGGACAGTGCAAACACCATGGCTCTGAGAGGAAGCAGAATCCAGTGTCAGGCGCTAACCTGGGCCTCAGCAACCAAAGTTTCAATCCCATGATCCCCCACAACCTACCTTTGTGATATTGGGCAAGTCGCTAATTCTTTCTCTGCCGCAGTTTCCCATACAGCACATGGGTTTAATGGCATGGCCCTACTTCAAAGGGTATTGAGAGTACAATGGCACTACAGATTGTGAGGGCTTAGATAGAACAAAATAGAGGCTGGGAAAAAAAAAAGAGATAGAAAAGATAGAGTCTTTGTATCTGTTTTACAAGATACTTAGTTTAGCTTGGATGCTGTATTAACACCCAAGAACACAAACGCCAGGACACTGCACAAAGATGGGGAGGAAGAGGAACACGACTGTCTAAGTGGCTCAGAATGACAGGAGTGTAAAGGACACGAATGATTCTTTGCCGGCTGGCGTCAGAGCAAAGTGCCGGTGATCAGTAACAATAACTCCAGTGGCACCACGGGTCGGAAAGGTAACTCAACCTTGGAAATACCTTCCTGCAAGGAGCTGCTAGAAATAAACCTTTCCCGGTCAGATCTCATACAGAATATGAGCCTCTGTCATTTCTTCTATGGGCCTGTGGCAGTGAGTACATCGGGTACCACACTGAATGAAAGGGGAGAGAGATATTCCCTGAAAATGGCTGTCTTCACAAGGCAGAAGATCTCACTGCACTAACTCAGATCAGCCAAAGCACATTCACATTAACCGAGGGACTCCCATTCCACTCAGCTGATTGGAATAATGCCCGTATGAACTAGAAAGGGATGTAGGACTGTACATTACAATGAAGTGCTTATACTAACAGAGTGATAAATCTCCACTGAAAGCGGGGGGGAATAGGTATTCAGAAATGGTGCAAGGGAATTTAACGCCCCAATCCTACTGAATTTCAATGGCTTTTCGGTTTCTAACTCCCTTGGGCTCTTTTGAAATAACAGCCAAAACCACAACCGAGCAGGTAGAATTTCTCTTCTCCCAATATCCCTTCATTGCTAAGGAGGTGCTGTCCGGCACTTCTCCTTGGCCGAGAATGTCAAAGACCCTGAAGAGTGTTAAATGACCATGTTCTACTTATTTAAAATGCGGTTGGCTGTCCAAAGGCCGTAGGCGGTTTCGAAAAGTTCACACACACACAACCTGCTGAGCTGAGCTCACTGTCTCAGAGGGGACATGTGTCCCAGGCAGAGATCCCCGTGTGTAGACAGAACTCACACCCCGTCATCATTTATATTCACGCTGGGAAACTCGCATGCAAATCCCTGCTGCAGAGCTTCCTGTTTAAATACAAACCCCACATGGTAGGAGCCTGGGACTCTCCCCAGACACAGAACTGCCCGGTCCTGCCTGCTGGGGACGGTCTGCACCTTCCTTCAATATGAACGTGCCGCTGCTTTTCTTGTTCGTGCTGGACGCCCTTTCAGGTAAGGGGGGAGGAGGCTTCCTTGTTGCTGTGAATTCAGAAGAGGAAATGTTCAGAGGAGCCTAAGGGAATGAGGTGCCCTGGATCCCAATGGAATTCAGTGGCAGTTGGGTGCCTGACTCCCTTCGGCACGGTCTCTGCGTGTTGAATTTTCACGTGATCCCCACTCCCTGTGGCTAGGAGCCGGGATGACTGATTCGTTTCTGGTTTTCCTTCCAGGTGTCCTCTCCCAAGTGCAGCTGCAGGAGAAGGGGCCGGGAGTGGTGAAACCCGGGGAGTCCCTCACACTCACTTGTACCATCTCCGGAGACTCGGTTTCTAGCACTAGCGTCACCTGGGACTGGATCCGGCAGCCTGTGGGGAAAGGGCTGGAATGGATAGGATGGATATACTACAGACCTAGCACTTGGTACACTAACTATGCCAGCTCCCTGCAGAGCCGAACGACCATCACACAAGACTCCTCCAAGAACCAGTTCTCCCTGCAGCTCCGCTCGCTGACAGCTGCAGACACGGCCACCTATTACTGCGCCAGACACACAGTGACACAGAGAAAAGCAGGAACTGTACAAAAAGGGGAAGCGGTTTTTCAGCAGTGCAGGGAGATCCTTGCTCCGCGCCCAGTGGTAACAGCTGGGGCACTCCAGACGTGATTCTCCATTGCCTCTACCCAAGTGCAGCCATTTCCCAGCTGCAAAGGAAGGGGCAGATATTCATGGCTCTTGCAATCAGCCAGCGACTCTCTTCCCGTTGAGTTCTTTGAGGGATGTGGGCAGCTTAGTTAGGGGAAAATTCTCCTGTAAAAAATATAATAAGGAACGGAACTGTGTTCAGAGTACACAAGCACACAAACTAGCTGTGTTCCTTCCAGGTGATAAAGTACCTGTCTGCCTCCTCCAAAACAATAAGTCACAAGGCCATGGTAAACGTGTGTGCTCAATATATCTAGGACCTCCTGTAAAATGTCAGCCCTATATGTGCCTCTGGTTTTTCATTACACGTGTCATGCTACGAGGTATAAAAAGTCATAGAGTGAGAGAACAATAATCCACACTGAGTCCAACAGAGTGAATCCTCATTTACCCTGGGTGTGCACTGCAGCACAAATAGCTGTTTTGTGTGTTTGTAGATTAACACAATCTAAGGATAAAAGTGGCATTTCTATTTTTAAAATCTTGGCCCTGATGTTGTCCTGTGACAAGGAGTCCCACAGGTAAATTGTGTGGAAAGGTTTTGCCTTCTATCATTCTTCAATCATAAAAAAAACTGAATTTCAGGCAAAGATTCCCAATAAAGATCCTTGCCTTTATATAAAATTGTCAAGATCACGCGCCTGATTTTCAAAGATAGGCAGGTGCTTAGAGACGATGGCCTAGAGAACATTTAGACCTGACAGCTGCAGACACCGCCATGGGTTTCTGCACCCGGGAGTCACCGTGACACAGAGCCAAGGCGGGACCAGCACAAAAAAGGGAAGCGGATTCTGCACCGCTCTGGGAGACCAGTTCCACTCACTGGTCTGTGCCCACAATTAGCTGGGGTCTGAATCTACCCTGCACTAGGCCTGCTGTGGTTTAAGCTAGAGCGGGATCAATTCACACCCCAGCTAGCTGTGGCCTAGTTGTCCATGTAGACAAGCCAGCTGTTGGATTCCGCCCTAGAATCCCTATACATCGAAAGGAAAAACACAGGGGAGGTTTGTGGAGTTGCAGGACGAAGATTGTACAGGGACATCTTCTTCTGTTGCGTGCCCCAACACCGGGAGCAGTGGGGACAGAAAACCTACCTGCCTTCAAGACTGAGCCCAATAAATGTATGCAGGGGATGGGATGATGAAATTGCCTAAAAGAGATGGAGCTGATCTGTGATTGCAAGCCACAAATAACTCCAACCGCTGGTGATGGGACACCAGGTGGGGAGGGACTGGAGTTACTTCAGAGAAATCTTTCCCAGAGGTCTGGTTGCGGGTGCGGGGTCTTGCCCTCATGCTCAGGGTCTAACTGATCACAGGATTTGGGGTCACACAGGAATTTCTCCCGAGGACAGATTGGCAGAGACCCTGGGTTTTGGTTTGGTTTTATTTTGCCTTCCTCTGCAGCGTGGGGCATGGGTCGCTTGCAGGTTTATATCAGGCTGAACGGTGCATTCTCTGGATTTTGAAATCTTCAGACCAGGATTTGAAGACTTCAGTAACTCAGCCAGAGCCTGGGGGTCTATTTCAGGAGTGGGTGGATGAGGTTCTGTGGCCTGCAATATTCAAGAGGTTGGACTAGATGATCCAGATGGTTCCCTCTAAAACTTATATCCAGTAGTCTATATAGAGCTGGTTCACGGCAAAAACGCCTAACTGATCTGTTCAGTGATAATCACCACACGTTTCAAACTTTGCTATTATTAATACTAATAACTTTTCATCAGTAGATCTCAAAGGTCTTTACAAGAAGAGGGAAGTCATACTCTCTCTCTTTTTACAGAGGGGGAAACTGAGGGAAGAGATAGGAAAGGGACGGGACTTGCCCAGTATCACCCAAAGGGACATGGGGAGAGTCAGAAAGGAAACCCAGGTCTTCTAACTCCCTAGGCCAGAGCACTGTCCTCTCGGCTACACTCCCTTCGATACCTAATGGTACCATAAGCATCAGCAGAGGTGGCCTCTATTATTTTGCAGGTCAGAGTAGATGACTTTAAGAGGCCTGTCCGATGATAATGATAAAATTAATATTAACGAAATGATTGGCTCCCTAACATTGAATCATCCTTGTGTATAGGTTGTGTCATAGATTGGATGGATGGATAGATATGGCTTAAGAAGGTACTTCCTGACCAAGGGACTGCCTCTTACTATGTGTCTGTGCAGCGCCTAGCACCAGGGGGCTATCTACTTTGCTCTGGGTTACCAGATGATTCCACAATAACCAT